>NC_056737.1:749079634-749087134 GCF_019279795.1 Protopterus annectens | reverse complement strand
ACTGATGAAAATGGAAAATAACAGGGGCCCTAGTATAGAGCCTTGTGGTACTCCAAGGGTGTTAGGTAGCAGGTTAGAGAGTTTATTCTGCCAAAGAACAGCCTGCTGTCTATCACTTAGACAGGATTTAAACAATTGAAGGGCTTTAGGATCTAGACTGGGTCTATATTAGAACACTGAAGTTTCAAAACCTCGAATGTTCTAATATCGGACCCTATTCAGCGAAAGCTGAAAACATCGAACATACAGAACAGCAAATTTTTTCCTATGTTCCAAAACACATACACACAACACAAGCACACCAAACAAACAGCAATCCACACACATATACCTAAAATCTTACACCTAACCCTACACTAAACCATACACAAACCACTAACTATCCACTTACCTTAATCCAAACCCTAACCCTAAGGTCCGTCATTATTGCACACTCACCTCACCCGCCCCCTAACCCTAACTCACCTACCCCGCCCTAACCCTCACATCCACACAATCGCACACTTACCTGACCCACACCCTAACTCTAACTCACCTAACCTGCCCTAACCCTCATGTCCACACAGTTGCACACATACCTAACCCGCGCCCTAACCCTAACTCACCTAAACCGTCCTAACCCTCACGTCCACACAATCTCACACATACCTAACCCGCACCCTAACCCTAACTAACCTAACCCGCACTCAATCGCACACTTACCTGAACCCAACCCGTAACTTTCCACCACAGCGCTGAAAATACCAAAGCAACAGAAACAGACAATTGAATTATTTCCCTAGGAAAAAAATTGTTTTTCTGTTGCTTCGATATTTTCAGCTTTTGCTGAATAGGGTTTGATATTAGAACATTCAAAGTTTTGAAACTTCGATGTTCTAATATAGACCCACTAGACTGGGTGTTTGCAGGGTGTGGATTAATAGTTGGTGGTCAACCATATTGAATGCCTTGGAGAGATCCAAGAAGAGGACTGAAGAAATATGGTTATTGTTTTGATTATGGCTTATTCTGTTGGTAAAGGCTAGTAGGGCTGAGGTAATACTGTGGTGAGGTCTGAAACCATGCTGGGTATCTGCCATGAGGTGGTTATGGAATAGGTGGTGCATGAACTGTCTCTGAATACATTTGTCCATAATCTTTGCAAGTGGAGAGAGTATAGCTATAGGCCTATATCTGGAGAATTCAGTAGAGCTACCTCCTTTATGTAATGGGATTACATAGGATATTTTCCAGATAGTGGGAATTTTAGTTTCTTCTATGGTTCGATTGATAAGTATCGATACCGGGTATGCAATAGCATCAGCTGATTTTTGTAGGTATTCAGCTGGAAGTTGGTCAGCTGATAGTGTGGTGGGTTTTAGTTTTTTGATTAGGGTACGGATAAGTGATGTGGCGACAAGTTGAAAACTAAACGAGAACAGGTTTCTAGAGGTGGTACTTTCTGGGCAAAGGGAGCTAGAAGGTAGTTGGCTGGCTAGGGCCTGAATTGTCTCAGTAAAGAATCGGTTAAAACTATTTGAAACATCCTCTGGGGGTTTATCAGTAGTGGCAACTGGGATGGGGTAGTAGTTTGTCCAGGGCGTAGTAGTTTATTCAAGTAAAATGTCATAAACAGTTCACCAATAAAGCCAATAGTATGCCACTGCATATAAAGCAAAGTCTAATGGCATGTACTGGCAAAGGTAGCATGTTGTTACATGAATTACAAATGAGAAATAGTGAAATCATTGAGGTAAAATGGTATTCTTTCAGTGTATTTTGTACCCAATAATGAAATTAAATTAATAGGAATATTGTTGTCAAAGTCTGACATTATCTCTGATTGTCATTGAGGAATTGCTTGACTTCTGCTCAAAAAGCTAGGTGAAAGTAATACCTATATGTCTACTAAATTTTCATGACATCAACATTAAAATTCATATGCATGTCTCCAGAACATTATTTTCCCATTTTTACATGTGGTGGTTAAAGTCAAATTTTATGAAGAAGATAAGGTGGTAAAGGCAAGTTTAATATTTAGTTGCACTGAAAACTATAAGGATAAAATAAGTCAGTAATTCCATTTTGCACCCAAATACATTAGGTTGCTGCCTGAAGATTTCACAGTGACATTTCAAAGAGAAACTGAGATATTCTTTTTATACATAAAAATGCACTATCATTGGCACAGCCTGACATTTTGCATTACATCTGGTTTCTGTTGGGGGGGGCGTTATTCTGAAATTCTTTTCAGTATTCAAAATGGAATAATGGCCTGGAATATGAGTTGGTCATCATCATTATCAACACCAATTTCCCATTTTTACATTGGGTCACGGTGTCACACCAACATTAGTCAATGTGACCAAATGTTTTTGAGCCATTGTTTCACTAATAGCCCCTATGTATTTCACCAGAAAAAAATAATTTTCCATGTGTACACACCACAAATAAAGTTCCATAGTTGGAAGTAACAAAACTGAAGAATTCAGATTCAGTGTTGTGCCACACTGAAATGCACAAAGAAAAATAAAGTGCATTTTATACATGAATCCCTGCTGTGACTACCTGAAATTTCATAATGAACTTTCAAAGGACCTTTTATACACAAATATAAAATATACAGATTCATAAGCCTTCACTGTGAGTTAAACATTTTGCATTATACTCAGATTCTTTTGGTGGTGTTGTGCTGAATTTCAGCTCAGCAACAGAATACAATAGCCTATAATACCTTTTAGTCCATTGTCATTATCTCAAATGTAAAATTCCTATGTTGTTCACCAGAAAAAAAAAATTTCTTTTGAAATATGCCATAGCTAAAATGCCATAATTTGAAGTAGATCAAGTGGTCAGGTCAATTTAAATATCATCGTAAACCGAAATAGAGCAGCAGTTTTATGTGCACTTGTAGACCAATAACAATTGTTATTGACTGAATGCTTCACAATGAAATCTCAAAAGGGGACTAATATATATCCTTTTTATACATATGTATCAGATGCACTCGTCAACATCCCATCAGTGGCGCAGTCTGACATTTTGTACTATATTATATTTCTGTTGGGGTTGCAGGGAACAACTTTTGCTCAGTTTGTAGAAAACAGTAATGACTTAACATACCACTTTTATGCATTCTTATCAGAAGTAAAACAAGTTTATCTCACAGTAAATAGGTGTGTGTGTGTGTGTGTGTGTGTGTGTGTGTGTGTGTGTGTGTGTGTGTGTGTGTGTGTGTGTGTGTGTGTGTGTGTGTGCAGGGGCGTAGCCAGGATTTTCAAATTAGTACTCACAACTCCCAGATTGCTGCCTCTTCAACAAGCCACAACCACATTAACACTGCTGACCAAGCCTTGCCCCTTTATATTGCTGATCTCTGAACAGATCACTTGGAAGTATATGTCAGGGTAGTAATTACACGATGCATGAACATTTTCATTCCAAAGGTACATCTTCCATAAGTCAAAAAACAAAATACCTTTCCATTTACTCTAGGACAAATCAATTTACCCCCCCCCCAAGATTACTCTTCTTTGCATTGCAGCCACTAACCCCTGTAGTGGCTCATTACACCTCCAGTGATGCTGCTGACTATAGGACTGTCAGGGTCTAGGCATCACATGCTCCGCAGTGTTGTGGTCTGTAGGTGCAACATATAGTGCTCTCCCTAGGTAGCACCCAAGCTATGAGCCACAACTACCTCCCTTTCACCAGCATGGGTCACCTGGCAATGCATGATCACTCCTATGGCCTACAGTCACACTAAGCCTTTTGGAATGGTAAACCTTACATTCCCAACAGCAAATACATTTTTGCTGGGCTAGGTCATACTGCCACTGGCAATTAATGAAGATGTGTACCCATGGGGAGTCAATCAAGCAAAAAGTAAAGCAGTTGAAATTTACATCCTTACGACCCTGCTTACATTCTGTGAATCTCAAGCCTTAGCTGAAAGGAAATTGGTTAAAGCAAGAAAATTACCCTAGGCACCAGAACTGGTGGGACTGTTTACTGTCACATGCTCTAGGCACTTGTTTGGAGTTTTTTCTAGTCTTATGATCCAGTGATAGTCTGAACAAAATTATTGGAAGGAAAAGAAATTCAAGGAAGAAATAAGTTTTGCCCAAAGTTTAATGCTCAAAGCTGACATGATACCACCCAATATGCTGAGAAGGCAACAGCTTGAAAAGACAAAAAGCTTATCTGCAAATACAGGCTGCCTCTCAACCCACCCACAAAATGAAAGCAGTCACTTTATGTATAGCCCTATGTTGTTACATGCTGAAAGAGCACAAAATGAAAGCAGTCACTTTATGTATAGCCCTATGCTGTTACATGCTGAAAGAACAAATGAAGACACTCAGGTTTGATTGTGGAAAATGTCAAAGAAAATTACCACACCATTGGCCCCTTGTAAGCTAGTGTAAGTGATCTTGTGTGCACATATCTGAGTAGTGCTGGTTTCTGACTATGCTGGGTAAAGGGCATTAGTTGGGAATGGGGTCCCTCTACTAAGCCTGTTTCAAACGTCCATTGAACAGAATAATTTACTGCCAAGCTCTATGCGTATTTAAATAGTTCCATAGACACATCTTCCACCCTCAGAAATAAACACAACACCAAATTCAAAAATAATGCCCTATGGGCAGTATAATAAAAGAAAAAATAAATCATTGCATGCAAAATTAAATGTAACTCTCAGAAAGCTAAAAACACTCTCGCTAAACTAAAACAATGAACTCGGGACTGTGATTAAATCAACCCAAGCCTGATATGAGGTAAAAATATAAACCGAGGTGAAAGATAACCACAAAGTATTTTTTTAACTGTGCTAGAAATCTCAAATAATGACTGGCACTACAGTGAGCTGATTAAAATGATATCACATACACAAGACGATATATCCAATTCACTGGCCAACTAATTCAGATTGAACTTCATCCCACCAATCTTCCATTATTCTCACATAAAATACCTGCATCTAAACCCCCCTCAAATCTCTCAACAATTTCTGAAGTTAGTACCCAAGGCAAAGAACATAATGTCTATTGTGACTGGCTAACATATTAGACTGCCTACTGGTTAGTCTGAAACCTGATATGTTGAACCGCCTATAAAGGCTATTCAGTACTAATCTCAAAACAGGTTTTGCGCTGGATGAATGAAAGAATGCAACAGACTTTCATTAAGGTGAGACTTCAATGGGCCCAACATGCTCACTATTGTAAGGAAATCCTTTTTTGTTGTACAGCTTATATCTAAAGGTATATCATCCAGATCCAGACATATAATTGTTCCCCTCTACTTGGCACTCATTAGGCCAATCACTGAGTGAGTATAATGCACCTTTTGGTATGTATCTGTCCAAACACTTCTCAGAAATGGATGCCATCTAACCCTCAAACATTTAGGAATTATTCCAAAGCAAACCTTGTATTAATGACTTATACCATGCTAAAATGTCCATCCCCCAAAACAATGTGAACTCTGCTACCACTATGCAAATTGTTTACAGAAACCCTATACCATCATGTAAACAGCTGCACTGAGGTAACTGTACCCACAAGGAATAAGCAGAGAACCAACACAGATAACAAGCCACCCTGGTGGAATCCCAGTATCAACAACGTGTATAACAAAAGGAGGAAAACCATGGCCAATACTAGGAACTACAATACACAGAAGGGTATGAAACCCCTCAAACTAAATAAGCAACTCAGAAATCTTATCGATCCCATCAAAGCCAGATTTAAGGCAGAAATATCCTCAAAGACAAAATATAATGACAAGGTCTTGTTCACAACCTCAAAGGTAACATGACAGCATGCTGAACAAATTGTAAATGGAACCACTTAAAAGGAATCAGAGGATATAGCAAACCTGCTGGCTGATAAATCTAATTCCAGTTTCACCCCTTCTTCCCCTCAGTACCTCTCAGAAGACACCCTCGACCATAAATCCTCTGGCTATCACTAGCAAACAAGTCTTCATGCACTCTCCAAGTCAAAGAATACCACCTCAATAGGCCCTGATAATATCCTGGGATACCTCTTGGATAGCATGAAACATGAGGTATCAAGCACTCTAAAATCACTGTTCAACATTAGCCTAGTAATTGGCTTCATACTTAGTGAATGGAGGACTGCAGTAGTTAATCCTTAGCACAAGCTCTGGCCTTCTACTGACTTGGACAACCACAGACCATAAGTCTGACTGGTGTTGTACGTAAACGCATGGAAAGAATTATGATAGATATTTCAAATAAAGACATGGGGAACCCATTTTCGTATTTACTTCTACAATTATTACAGATATTGAAATAAAATAGCACAAGCACTGATAGCCATTTGCTAAATACATTCTCACAATGAAAACAGACTCAGCATGAGCAGTAAACTTCTCTGCCCTTGAAACTCACACTCATTGAAATGGCATGAAAACCTACATTAAAAGAAAATGCATCTGACAGTGGAGGATTAAGTTTACCTTTGAGCTGTTTTCAAACCATAGGCTCCTTGCACACATTTATAGGGCCATGCACACATGTATGTGTTCTTTGATTTGCCCTCATGATAAATTATATTCCTTATATAATACATCACAATTTGTTAGGATGGTTTTTAAATCTGTAGTTATGAACATTCTTCTAGAAAGCAATGAAACAAAATGTATGAAATAATGATAAGGCTACACATTTCAGAAAATTCTGACCATAAAATGCCACTCAAACTTCTATCATTATAATCCACCAATATTACTCAAAAAGCACAATCTTTTCAGAAGTAAAAGTCATCCAGATAATTCTACCTTAAAGAGATCTGTAACTAAGAAAAGAGGTTGCTACTAGCAAACATCTTTACATTTCAATATTTCATCTACAAATTCAGTGCCTGCTGTCTTTGAAGAATAAATTGTCTGTTGCATTAAAAATGGTAAGCTAGTGATATTGCAATAGGGAATGACTGACAATCCAACATGTTACTAGGCATCTTATACAAAGGAGGACACACTCAGGAGTGTAGAACCCCTATACCTCCTTAAAATGTACCAAATAATCCACAGTCAAAATGGCACTACAATATCAGCACTCCACCTACATGGTGCGGGAGTAAAACCCACAGCCTTCTGCACCAAAGGCAATTATGCTGCTAACCCTGCTTTCAAATTCTACAACACAAACAGTGACTGCCATTTGATAAAACAGTTAACTACCAGAATTCGCTGTATACCACAGAAAAGACAAAAACTGAATTAGCATAAAAAGTTTTAATCTCCGCTTTCGTAAAACACTTCATAAGAATGATAAAACACAGTGCCACACTCTATTTAAACCTAAAATGTGAACTCAATTACTACTCAATTACAGTCAATTAAATGTAATTACAATAAAAATGTTTTTTTAACCATTTATCTTCCTACTTTCTAAAAAACACTTAATATTTATGTGTTCATTCAGACCTGGTAAAACATCTGCCAATTCACTTGTGCTGAAAACTTTTTAGTTGCACACTGAAAACAGAC
>NC_056737.1:749052134-749074634 GCF_019279795.1 Protopterus annectens | reverse complement strand
AAGATGTTATAAAAAAGTTAGAGATACCATAGTCTATGTTGATAATGACTTTTCACGCTGTGGTGTAGTTCCTGTGTTGTCCATTACCTTACTTGGATAGAAGGACGTTTCTTTGCTCACCAGTGGGAGTGGGGAGCCTTGAGCAGCCTACCTGTCCTTGGGGGAAGTGACCTCAGCACAAGAAGCTGTAGTAATTGGTTGTTTTGGACCATTTCTAGCTCTTTTGTAGTTCACTGTTTAAAATCCGCCTCTGGGCATTTTTTCTGGCTATACTGCTCAGACAAGCTCCACGTGGGTTTACAGAGTGGTCCTAGCAGCAGGGAACTCAAAAAAGCGACTACCTTCTGGATTTAAGTATCTTTGCTTTTTTCACTTGAAATAGCTTCTGTAGTTTACCTTGAACTAGCCTGAACTGTTTTTAACTGATTGCTGCATTATTTTAAAATCTGCACTTAAAGTTACATTTTAGTCGAATTTGATCGAAAGTTTGCTTGTTTGTTTGTTTAATTTAACTGTGGAGGCTGCCCACTAAAGTGTGCTAGCCTGTGTAACTAATTTATCACTGTTTCTGCATTTTCTGTGTGTTTCTACCAAAAACAAAACAAAAAATAATCCTTGTTTTCCTGCCTTCCTCGACTAGTTTAGACCAGTTTACAGGCATTGCTATATTCTGGGCTGTGGTGTAGTTCCTGTGTTGTCCATTACCTTACTTGGATAGAAGGTAGTTTCTTTGCTCAGCAATGGGAGTGGGGAGCCTTGAGCAGCCTACCTGTCCTTGGGGGAAGTGACCTCAGCACAAGAAGCTGTAGTAATTGGTTGTTTTGGACCATTTCTAGCTCTTTTGTAGTTCACTGTTTAAAATCTGCGTTTGCACGGCTTTGCGCGTTTGTACACATAGCACAGCGCCGGTTAAACAAGGTTAAACTTTTTCTGGCTCCGAAAAGTCTGCTCTTCAAATTTTCCCTTAAGGAAGCTCTACTCTTAGTATAACCAGACTACTCACTGTATTATAAGCCTAGCACTTGTTCTCAATACTTCTCTACTAAGTAAGCACTCTTGTACTAAGTAAAGCACTACATCTACTTACCACCCCTGTGAATATCCACTTCCCTTAAAGGTACAGCACTCCCTTATACTGTTCTAGCATGTCGAGTGGTAGATTACTGGAGTCGTCTCCAGTTCAGCTGGTCAATCTGGGTATCTTGAGACAATGCTGCAATTGTGCCATGTACACAGACATCCCTCTCCTCCTCCAAACAAACACAAATACATGTGAGAGATGCAACTATATAGCCAAACTGGAGGCTGAACTCTCTCAATTCAGGGCTGGCATGACCAAACAGGAGGAGATGGCAACCACACACACAACAATCCCAGTCTCACATAGACCTACCACAACTGCAAACCAAACACATAAAAACACAAAGACATACTCGGAGGCTCTAATAAAAAACTTACCAAAACAACAGAGGCTCCCAAAGCAGACATCCAAAAATCCACCACCTCAAAACAAAACACATGCAACACATATTTCAATAAATCAGTGTGTCGACCAATCGCAGCCCTTAAGGCCAAACACCTTGCCTGATACACTAGTAATAGGTGACTCCATAGTCAGACACACTGATGTCCCACTGACCAGGCTGAACAAGGAGAAGGTGACTGTGAGCTGTCTATCGGGAGCTAGGATCCGGCACATAACACACGCACTCAGGTCACTCCAAAGCAAGTACAAATATGACTCCGTCATTGTCCATGCTGGTGTGAATGACCTGAGACGTACCTCCCTGGACTACATGAAAAGAGACATAGAGGAGCTCTCCGATTATGTAGCCCAGGTTGGTATGACCCTGACCCTGAGCAGCATCTTGCCCTCACCAAGAATGATACCACAATACAAAGACAAGATGATCAGCTTTAACAATTGGCTCAAGTACTGGTGTCATTCTAAGGGGATCCAATGTCTGTCTGCCTGGGATGATATGTTGGACAAGCCACGCTGCTTCACAAGGGATGGCTTACACCTGTCACCACTGGGCTTCCGGATATTGGTTAAGGCTCTTGCCACCCCCATAGTGCCTTTTTTAGGCAAGGCTCAAAAGACAAACCCACCTCCTTAGAAAACAAAAATGGAAAAATCTAAGGGTAATGCTGCTCAAAGCCAGAAGTCTAAATCTCAAGATGCAGGCACTTGATGCACTCCTCAGCATGGAGAACATCGATGTCTGTGCAGTAACTGAAACCTGGTTCAAGGCTCCTGAGAGCACCCCAGTGCTACCAGGCTATACCTCGTATCATGCTTTTCGGCCCCAAAACCCGGGCCGAACCACAAAGGGAGGGGGAGTGTCCATATTCATAAAGGACACCCACACCTCCAGGTTAGTAACAACACATGAAGCATCAGAGACCATACAGGTGCAACTAACCATAGGCAAAACTGCTATACATTTGGTAGCATGTTACAGACCACCCTCCCAATCTCAAGAACCCCACTCAGCCTTCCTGAAGACATTGGAGGATATGAATGTATCACAAAATACCATCATACTGGGAGACTTCAACTACCCAAACATAGATTGGGTACATTATTCTAGCCCTAATACCCTAGCCCAAAGGTTCCTGGAATTCATAAATTCAAATGCACTGGAACAACTAGTCACCTCTCCCACTAGGGGAGATAATATACTAGACCTGATCATCACAAACATGAGGACAAAATGCTCCACACCGGAAGTATACCCCTCACTAGTGAGATCTGACCACAAACTAATCACCCTGGATATACATATCCCACCTCCACCCCCAGCACAAAAGACCACAGTGAAAAACTTCTCAAAAGCAGACTTCACTCTTCTTAAGACCGAGATGGTATCCTTTAAGCCCACTGTGGCAGTGGATACCACATCCCACAATGCCGAATCCTTCACAAATGCTTTCTATGGACATCTCCAAGAATGCATGGATCATGCAATCCCAAACAAATCCAAGTCCCTCTCCACCAAATGTAAGCGTCCTGTCTGGTGGACCTCAGCCATAAACAAATTGTATAAAAAAAGAAGGAAGCTACTGCACATCAGAGCGAAATCCCATGAAGGGAAGACATCTCTGATCAACATTAGCAGAAAACTACATTCTCTCATAAAAACATCCAAGGCAAACTTTGAGAGAAAAATCGCTAAGGACACTAAAGATAACCACAAAGCCTTCTTCAGCTATGTTAGAAACCTGGAAACCCTCAGATATGCCCAGAGTTGGTTCACAACAACAAAAATACACTGAACCCACAGATATTGCTAACATTCTGGCTGACAGGTTCAGTGCAAATTTCTCCCCTCCTTCACCCCCAAAAGAAGAAATACTTATCCCAGCTGAATGTAATCTCCCTGTCATCTCAGATGTCCAAGTGAGAACCGCCCTAAACAAAGCAAAAAACACAGCATCAATGGGACCTGACGGTATCCCGGGGTGCGTGTTACGTGAACTCCAAGAGGAGCTAAACCCACACATAAAAATGCTGTTTAACCTTAGCCTTACTTTGGGATATGTACCTGAACACTGGCGTACAGCAGCAGTGGTCCCACTCCACAAGGGGGGTGCCTCTATGGACCCTGGAAACTACCGCCCCATAAGCTTAACTAGCCTGGTCTGCAAAGCTATGGAAAGAATCATTATGGAACTCATAAACAGAGACATAGGGGACCTACAGACACTTGACCCCATCCAGATTGGCTTTGTAAAGGGCAGATCCTGCCTATTAAACCTGGTTGACTTTTTTGAAACAGTCACTAGAGCCATTGATGAGGGCAAAGCAGTCCATACAGCATACCTGGACTTGGCTAAGGCCTTTGACACAATACCCCTCTCAGGCATCATAGATAAGTTAAACAGCTGAAAAGTAAACCCTTATGTCACTAGATGGGTTTCAAACTGGCTAAAGGACAGAACCCATAAAGTTAAAATCGCTGGAGCAATGTCAGACTCAAAGCCAGTCACAAGTGGTGTCCCACAGGGATCTGTCCTGGGACCCCTCTTGTTCGGCATTTATTTCTCAGATGTTAAAGCAAACATGGGAGGGCTGTGGCTGACAAAGTTCACAGATGACTACAAACTAGGTGCCACAGTCGATACACCAGCAGACACACACACATCCTACAAAAAGGCCTCACTGAAACGGACAACTGGTGCCGTAGTCACGGCCTTAAACTAAATGCCAAAAATGTATAGTCATCCCTTTTGGAAAAAACAAAGTACCCACAAATTATCACATAGACAGCAACGCACTGAGTACGGAAAAAGTAATCAGAGACCTAGGGACCCAAGTAGACAGCGACCTCTCATTTGACACCCACGTTGCCAAAGTGGTTAGAAAAACATTCTACCTTGCACACCTCATCATGAAGGGATTCACATCCAGATCCAAGGATGTCATTGCACCCCTATATTCCTCCCTCATCAGACCCATGATTGAGTACAATGCCCCGTTTGGTATGTACCTCACCCGGCACTTGCAACAGCTGGAGAGACCACAAAAGTACCTCACCAAAAGGATCAAGGGTCTCCAACATATGTCTTATTCTGCCAGACTAAAGAAACTTCAGCTCTATTCAGTAGCATACCGCCTGCTCAGAGGTGATCTCTGCCTGACCTACAAGGCCATGTCCAATCAGGATCTGATGGACATGCTCCACCTCAAAAAATCCAAATCCATCAAGACCACGAGAGCTAAAGACTTAAACCTCGGCACAAGTATGAATAGGACATGCTGGAGGGATAGATTCATAACCCAGAGGCTTCCCATGCTTTGGAACAGGATCCCAGTTCGTATTAGGCAGAGCCCTCACTGACTCTCTTCAAGAGAAATCTTGATGAGTGGATGGGAGATCGTAAGTTTACCCCAGGGGTCACATCTGTGTCACTGCTAGACAGGGGTACAGTAAACTAATTCTATTATATAAGGGGACCTTCATTGTGTCACTACTAGACAGAGGCACAGTATTCTAGATTTATTCTGTACATTTTTGTACGATTTCATGGGGTGGCAAAAGCCACATCACTATGGCTAGGCTTACAAATGCCCCAGGGCAGATAGCCTAGTACTATACTATGAAACTATGAAACTATAAATCAGTAAGTACTGATTAATACAAATGTACAATATAACTACTATGCTTTAAATTTTAGTTACAAATGAAAATGTCTTATAAAAGATACATCCTGTTTAATGAATCTGATTAACTTATTTGAAAGGGTAACACAAGTTGTTGTACATATGACATACCTTGACCTGGCCATGTCTTTTGGTACTATACCCCATGGTAGAATAGTTAGTCCTGGGACTTATTAAAGCCCACACTAAGTGTAAACTGTTCCGAGTAAAAAGACAACATAAGCATGAGTCACACCTTCTTCCTATTAATTTTAGTTTCTCTGCTGATTTTCCTGTAGTATTAAATATTGAGGAGGATTCATAAAGGTTACCACAAAGTGTAGACTGCGTGTACACACAGTATCATCTTTCTGAGTGTCTAGAAAGCACAACATATTTTGTACAGATGTTCTTGAATTCAGATAGTGTACAATTAGTGTAGGTGTTAATGAATCTGGCCTAGCAACTTACATGCATTACAAAAATACCCCACTGTGGTAATGTGGATATCAAGTTGCCTAAGGGACAGAATCCATATGGTTTTGGTAGCAGGTGCCTCATCAAATAGTATGAAGGTTTCTACTGGTGTTCCATGGGGCTAAGCACTGAGAACTCTTTTGTTTGGCATTTTCTTTTCCTGGCTTCCATACCACAAACCAAAACCACTGGATAACCAATATGCAAATGGCTTTAAGCTGAGAGTCATTGTCAAGTTGCCCTCTGACACCCTACAACAAAAACTTGCATTTGTAAAAATTGGTGTGCTAACAACAGGTTTAAATTAAATGTTAAAAAGTATAAACCATCTCTTCTCCCAGCATATAACACAGAGAATACCTCACTCCAAAATGAGAATGTTGTTAGAGACTTTGGTATTTGCGTTGATAATTCCCTTTCCTTTGATCACCACATAGTAACAGTAGTCAGGAAGTCCTTCTATTTAGAACAACTGGTTGCCAAAGGAATATCTTCCATAACCAAAAAGATCAATGTCCCCTTATTTCAACATTGATTAGGCCAGTTACTGAATGCAATGACTCCCCTTGAAATGTACCTCACTAGAAATATCAAACAGGAGGAATCCAGAAGTTCTTAAGTAAGAAGAACACAGAAAACATAAGCTACCAGGATAGTCTGTAAGTGCTTTCCCATGTCAGTGTCTTATACACTCCAGAATGAGATCTATGCCTAAACCCATTTGATTTTGATTAGTAAGGAATAAAGAATGAAAAACCAGTGCTGAAACATTTCTATATACATTTTCTCAATAAAATACAATACAGATATCTATCTACTTAAAATCATGTTTCAACACTAATGTAAAGGAATAATTACATATAATTAATATTTCAAAACATCACAAAATAACTTAAGATAAATCTAATGGCTATGAATAACTATGAAACAAGCATATCCCACCCCCCCTTTTTTTTGTTTTTTTGAAAAAAATATGTTGACATTAAAAACCTAATAGTAAATATTTATACAAAATTGTGGATGCACTAAAAACATAACCCTGATAAAATTGAATAGTCCATGAAAACTTATTTTTTGTTTTTTATGTGTATAAAATTAATTATACAAGAATACCCTTAACATAGCTTGTGTCAAAGCTTGGCAAATCTTAATTTAAGAACTGGGGCCAATGAAACATGTTCATTGAGTCCTAGGAGCTTATTGGCTTCTAACCTCAACTGCCAAAGACGCTCCTTGAAATCAATGGTAGTCCCCCAAAGTCCTCCCCGTGGATCCGTGTCAACTTTTCAACTAATCAAAATCAAATGGGTTTAGGAATTTGACTTAATTGGGATTTATTATGACGTTGAGGTAATTAGGGGAGGGATATATATGGAGGGAACACAATGCATTTATTATTTCTGATGAAGTCCTGGATCTATTAGGACGAAAATGTGGTGTTTTGTGAACATTAAATAAATTGTGTCTTTTTTCCCAAACCTATGTCCTGTATTGGCTTTGTTATGCTGTTTCCTGAGTGCTTTGTCGTGGTTGCTTTTTAGTTTTTTCTAAAGTACTTTTCCTCTTTTTTTATTCTAATATACAATAATGGCCTTCATTACACCAGAAGTAACAACATCCTGTGTATTTCATCACATACACACACACACACACACACTTATATTATACAAATCCCTCACTTGCAAAACCCCCCAGGAGTGCCCACTTCCCTGCTAAGCCCTCTACTTTTCTGTCTCATACCAACTCATAATTCTTTCTAGCATGTCGAAGGGTCAGATGCTGGCGTCCTCTCCTGCCCAGTTGGTGAATCTGGGAATTCTGAGGCAATGTTACAATTGCCTCATGTACACGGACAACCCTTTCCTCCTCCCACATAACACTAACACTTGCGAGAGATGCAGCTATTTAGCCAAACTGGAGGCTGAGCTCTCTCAACTCAGGACTGGCAAGACCAGGCAGGAGCAGAAGGCAACTACACACACCACAATACAAGTCTCACATAACTCAACCACACCACTGAATCAAACACATAAACACACTAAGACATACTCGGAGGCTCTGAGTAAAAATTTACCTAAACAGCAAAGGCCTCCAAAGCAGACACCCAAGCAACTGCAAACTCAAGACACCACACAAACAACACATAAAAAACAAAATCAGTGTGCAAAGCAGTCACTGCCCTTAAGGCCAAATACAACACTAAACATACTTTTCATAGGTGACTCCATAGTCAGACACACTGACGTCCCACTCACCAGGCTGAACAAGGAGAAGGTCACGGTAAGCTGCCTATCGGGCGCTAGAATCCGCCACATAACACAAGCACTCAGGTCACTCCACGGCAAGTACAAGTATGACACAGTCATTGTCCATGCTGGTGTGAACGACCTGAGACGTACCTCCCTGGACTACATGAAAAGAGACATAGAGGAGCTCTCTGATTATGTAGCCCAGGCAGGTATGACCCTGACCCTGAGCAGTATCCTTCCTTCACCACGAATGATGCCACAATATAGTGACAAGATGATCAGCTTTAACAAGTGGCTTAATTTCTGGTGTCATTCAAAGGGGATCCAGTGTCTGTCTGCTTGGGATGACATGCTTGACAAGCCACACTGCTTCGCAAGGGACGGCTTGCACCTGTCACCCCTGGGATTCCGGATATTGGCTAAGGCTCTTGCCACCCCCATAGTGCCTTTTAGGCAAGGCTCAAATTCTAAACCTACCACCCTAGAAAACAAAAACGGGAAGAAACTAAGGGTAATGCTGCTCAATGCCAGAAGTCTAAATCTCAAAATGCATGCACTCGAGGCCCTTCTCAGTATGGAGAACATCGATGTCTGTGCTGTGACTGAAACCTGGTTCAAGGCTCCTGAGAGCACCCCGGCACTATCAGGTTTTACCTCATATCATGCGTTCCGGCCCCAAAACCCGGACCATACCACAAAAGGAGGGGGTGTATCCATATTCATCAAGGATACCCACACCTCCAGGTTGGTGGCTACTCGCATCGGAAACCATCCAGGTGCAATTAACCATAGGCAAAACTGCTCTACAATTTGTAGCATGCTACAGGCCACCCTCTCAAACTCAGGAAACCCACACAGCCTTCCTGAAGACACTGGAGGGTATAAATGTATCACCAAACACCATCATATTGGGTGACTTCAACTACCGAATATAGACTGGGAACATTACTCAAGCCCCAACTTTCTAGCCCAAAGGTTCCTGGAGTTCATAAATTCAAATGCCATGGAACAACTAGTCACCGTCCCCACAAGAGGAGAAAATATACTAGATCTCATCATCACAAACATGGGGACAAAATGCTCCACACCGGAAGTATATCCATCTTTGGTGAGATCAGATCATAAACTAATCTCACTAGAAATCCACATCCCGCCCCCACCCCAAACAAAAAAGACCACAGTGAAGAACTTCTCTAAAGCAAACTTCACACTACTCAAGACAGGTGTGGTATCCTTCAAGGCCCCCGAGCCAATGGAAACCACAACCCTTACAAATGCCTTCTATGAACACCTTCAGGACTGCATAGATCAGGCAATCACAAATAAAACCAAGACTCTTTCCACCAAGGGCAAATGTCCAGTCTGGTGGACCCCAGCCATAAACAAACTTTACAATAAGAGGAGAAAGCTATTACATGATAGAGCAAAATCCCAAAAAGGGAAGGCATCTTTGATCAGTACTAGCAAGAAACTACCATCCCTCATAAAATCATCAAAGGCCAACTTTGAGAAAAAAATTGCCATAGATTCAAAAGACAATCATAAGGCCTTCTTCAGCTATGTCAGAAACCTGGGTGGAAACTCCCAGATATGCTCAGAATTAGTCCAAAATGATACAAAAATCACTGAGCCCACAGACATTGCCAACATACTGGCAGACAGGTTCAGCGCAAACTTCACCCCCCTCTCCCCCCTAAAAGGAGAGATAACTATCCCAACAGAGTGTAGCCTCCCAAACATCTCAAATGCGCAGGTGAAAGCTGCTCTCTCTAAAGCTAAAAACACAGCATCAATGGGACCGGATGGTGTCCCCGGCTGTGTGCTACATGAACTCAATGAAGAACTAAACCCGCACATAGGGCAGCTGTTTAATCTTAGCCTTATCACAGGATATGTGCCCAAGGAGTGGCGTACGGCAACTGTGGTCCCACTCCACAAAGGTGGTGCCTCCACGGACCCTGGTAATTACCGCCCCATAAGCTTAACAAGCCTGGTCTGCAAAGCTATGGAGAGGATCATAATGGAACTCATAAACAAGGACATAGGGGACTTGCAGACCTTGGACCCAACCCAGTTTGGCTTTGTCAAGGGCAGATCTTGCCTTTTGAACCTGGTTGACTTCTTCGAAACAGTTACCAAGGCCATTGATGAGGGAAAGGCAGTCCATACAGCTTACCTTGACCTTGCAAAAGCTTTCGACACAATACCCCACTCGGGTATCATAGAGAAACTTACCAGCTTAAATGTAAACCCATATGTCACAAGATGGGTTGCAAACTGGCTAAAGGACAGAACCCACAGGGTTAGAGTTGCTGGAGCCATGTCAGACTCCAAGCCAGTTACAAGTGGTGTCCCACAGGGCTCAGTCCTTGGCCCCCTATTGTTCAGCATCTACTTCTCAGAAGTACAGGCAAACATAGGAGGACTATGGCTGACAAAGTTTGCGGATGACTGCAAACTGGGTGCCATAGTGGATAGTACATCGGACACAGACATCCTTCAGAGGGGTCTCACGGAAACTGATAGCTGGTGCCAGAGCCATGGCCTGAAGTTAAACGCAAAAAAGTGTATAGTCATACCCTTCGGGAAAAACAAGGTAACCCCAAGCTACCATATAGGTGGCAACCCACTAAGCACAGAAGAGGTTATCAGGGACCTGGGTACCCAGGTTGACAGTGGCCTCTCGTTTGACACTCACATTGCTAAAGTGGTTCAAAAGACCTTCTACATTGCCCATCTGATCATGAAGGGATCCACATCCAGATCAAGTGAGGTCATTGTTCCCCTGTACTCTTCACTTATCAGACCAATGATCGAGTACAATGCCCCATTTGGGATGTATCTCACCCGACACCTGCAGATATTGGAGAGACCCCAAAAGTTCCTCACCAAAAGGATAAAAGGACTCCAAAACCTGTCATATACTGCCAGACTGAAGAAACTCCAACTCTATTCAGTTGCATACCGTCTGCTCAGAGGTGACCTGTGCCTGACATACAAGGCCATGACCAACCCGGAATTAATGGACATGCTCCACCTCAAAAAATCCAAATCCACCAGAACCACTAGAGCAAGTGACTTAAACCTTAGCACGGATATAAATAGGACGTGCTGGAGGGATAGATTTATCACCCAGAGACTCCCCATGCTGTGGAATAAAATCCCAGTCCATGTGAGGCAGAGCACCTCGCTGGCTCTGTTCAAGAGAAATCTTGACCGGTGGATGGGAGATCGTAGGTTTACCCCGGGAATCATCTCTGTGTCACTGCTGGACAGAGGCACAACAAACTAATGGGCACATTGTTTCTAACATAAGGGGTGGCGTAAGCCACATAACTTTGGGCTAGGCTTATAAATGCCTTAGGGCAGATAGCCTAGTATAAACCTATGAACCTATATATATATATATATATATATATATATATATATATATATATATATATATATATATATATATATATATATTATTCATTTGCAATATGCCATAGATAAAATGCCATCATCTGAAGCAGTAAAAGCAGTTGGGTCAAATTCAGACTAGTGCTGTGATGCACTGAAATCCCTAAGGACAATATAGCAGCCTCAGGTGCACTTGGTTGTTGGACAAATTGTTGTGACTGCCTGAAAGTTTCATAATGAAACATTAAATGAAGACTGAAAAACTTATTATATAAGAACCAGATGCATTGGTTCATATGCCTTCACAGCCACAACTTGCTGCTTTAGATTACACAAAGCTTCAATTGAACATTTTGTCTGAAACTTCTTTTTGCTCAGTATGCAGAATTCAGTAATAGCCTAGAATTCTTGTTCACTAAGTAGTCAGTATATCAGTGTATTGACAAGGACTATAGGTTTTAACTACAACATCACTGCCAACAAAAGGTGTGAGAGAACCAGCAGGAGGGTGTTTAAATTCCATCACTGGTACCAGATATGAAACAAAGGCACATGACTGTAATAGCTGATGATAAACATGCACTGCTGAGTTGGGTGATGGCTGCCACCTGCTGCACACAAATAAGCTTTACACTGTACCACTACTGAGTACAGTTATAATCATTAGTTCTCCAAGATTTCACCCATTTCAAGCCTTGTGCCTTCCAGTGGAGTCTCCCCAACAGTTATCAAAACTCAACCAAAATTATTTTGCACAAGCATTTATACAATATTTTCTATAATGGGTAAAATGGTAACTCTACCACACCAACCATCTTTTCTAAAAACTTTACTCTTTACCTTTAAAATAAGCTGAAGTTGAAATATTCAAATGGTGGCAATTTTTTCTGAGCAGTTGTTTTTCATAGGGCAGACACCACACAGTTGTAGGAGCCAATAAAATAGACAAATCCTTAAGTTTGTAAGTGAAGCATAAGCTACAAGTATTCAAAATTAAATAATAAAACTTCTTACTTGAAGTAAATAAGGTAAAACATTTAATATTCAAAATAAATACATAAATAGTTCATAACTTGCACAATGAATAGAAATTAAAACATTCAAAAACATTCAAACAAACAAATAATGTTCAGAAAAAAAAAATAGCTGATATCTACATTTGAAACTATCTGTATCTGGATAAAAGACATTGTGCACGTACCATTCCTGACTTTTAAGACCCAAATAGACTGCTCATAGTCCTTAAGGTCAATATAATACTGTTTGAGCATTATACCCAAGGGTTTACTCCAGCAACCAGACTGCAGTAATTTTTATAACTGAGTGACTTGAGCTAATAGTCTGCCTCTTCTTATAAAAATCATAAGTAGGACTTTTGGTGGCTTTTCTGTGAATTGTAAAAGATGCTGCCCTGTTTCCACAGTTAATACTTCCTTTTGAAGAGTTCCAAAAAGCTACTGTCCAGATAAAGCATCACCATCATCATCATCACCTAGCTAGAATATTTATGCAGGAGACTTATTCATTTATGGAAGAAGAATTGATTTTACTTTTAAACTATACTATACTTTGTCAGTGGTAAATGCAATAGCATCCCATTGTATGCATTTTTCGCACATTACTTTTTACTGAAAATGGTAGCAATGCAGTGCAGCTTATTTTATCTTTTAAACATTTTCTATACATCTTGTTTAGTTTATAAAGCTCTAATGCAGCTACTTCACTTTTTGTGCATTTTTCTTTTGAACAACATCAACATTTTTCTAGTTTATAAGAATCCTCACAATCAGAAGTAAAAATCCTATACACTTCACACTCACGCACACACACACACACACACACACACACACACACACACACACACACACACACACACACACACACACACACACGCACACTTATAAGATTCATTTTTGTAGCTTACTGACTGACTTTGCTAAGTAACTCAATTAACAGCACACACATAGGAAGGAATGTGTAAAAATTGAATTATGATGTGAAAAAGTATCAGCCACCCATAAACCTTGTTTAACATAGCATTTTGAATTCACTGAAGGATTGCCCTATTGTTCTACTTACCAGCTTCTTCATATCTTCTCATTTTATTCACCACACATCTTATCCGTTATTGTTGCAGTTCAGCTCCAGTGCAAACCAGCATTCTGTATTGACAAATGTTTGCTTTTTACCAGAAGATAAAGTGTAAAGCTGTGTATCCCAGCTTCAAATAGACGATACATGTAATGTTAGGTGGTAAATCAAATGTACTGAAGCACATACTCATGATATAGTGATAAAATAAATCTAAATAATTTTATTAAATAAACTAATGCACTTTCATCCTTATAGAAGTTAAGACTTCATCGGAACCATATAATGGTGTTCCAAACTTCCTTTTAATTTGTGTAAGAAATCACATGACTCTTGTAATGATGTTTTAAAAGTGCAATGACAAAAATAGCATTCCACTTGTTACATTAAAATAAAAAAAAAGTAAAGTAATTAAATGTGAAATCCTTTTTCAAATCTTGATGTTATCAAGTAAAATTGTACTCTGCTAGAGAATTAGTGCTAAAACACAAACGTCAACTTATGGAAATATAAAATATATAAATTATGTAAATTAGACTAAAAACACACATGTGCATGATGTTAAAATCATGATAAAATCATTAAACCATCTTTTAAACAGAAATAATAAAATTACATTCCTATCAAGTACCGTGAATTTCTTCACAGTTTTACTGCTCTGAACTTCAGTACTGGATTAATAAACATATGTTTGTTTAAATCTGGTGGTAAAGTGGCATTCTAACTTAATTACCAAATTAACTCCCCGTACGCAATACTCATCTTCCGTTGTCCACCCCTCTCATCTAAATTAATCATTTCAAAGATGACAAAGTGAAATCTTTTAAATATTTACACATCAAAGTTTGTTTATATAGCACACTGTTTGTATTTTTCTTTATAATGTCATAATTGTGCTCATAGGTTCTTTTATGTAAATCTCTTTCTGTTTTTCCTATATAAAAGGAAAGGCAATTTGAACATACAGCCACATATAACACCCCTGACATAGCACAATTCCCCTGTATTAAGGGTATTCTGGATGAACAATAGATGTTAAGTTCAATAAAGTTTCTTTCGAGAATATAGAGACACTGATTGCAAGAGCCACATTTGTTATTCCCCTTTTTTCTTTCCTTCATGGTTAACCCTCTACTTATTCATCTTGTAAACCCTCTACTTATTCACCTTGTTCTCCAATACAGTAGGTAAAGCCTGGAACATCCTCCTAAGACAGCTAACCTCAATATCCTCTGTCAGCTTATTTAAAAGCAAGCTTAAACCCTACCTCAAATCACACTGCCTATGCCCTGTGTTAACCCAGACTAAGTACCTAACTATTAACTAGACTCCCACAATTCCTAGCCTCCCATGATCATGATCTTGTGTTGTCTCACTAATTTTTAGTGAGCTTAATCTTCCTTAGGATTTTTTCTCATGTAAATAAGTATATACTGTGGAATGATCAAACACCTTCATATAGTATCACAACCTATGTGTTAAATAACACTAGAAAGCCATCCTTGTTTGCTGTTCTTCTATACTCTATCTATTGATCTCTAGTGTTTTTCTTTCTTAGGTTTTTGTGAGACCTTAGTATCTCTTATCATAAATTACTAGGTGTATCTAATTTTGTAATATGTTATAAAGATTTGTACTACACCATTTCTAACACAAATGTATTAGTCTTTTTCATCTATTCTTAGATAAATTTTTCCTTTTTTCTACTGAAATATAAAATATATAATCTTAGGCTTGTACTATAATTGTTAAACTTATGTACCAAATTATACTGTTATTGCCTTTGTCTTGACCTTTTATGTTGTTGTAATTTGTGGAGCTTTTCTCCCCGGGCCTCCACTGAAAATGCATATATCCAGCTGGACTAGCCCGGTCAACAAATGTAAAATAAAAAATAAATAAATAAATATAATGTAGCTTTTATGTTCTTGCCTTCTTTATAGACAGAGATGGGTTGATCTCCCACTTCTTGAGAACATCATCATTAGTTTTAAAAATACACCATTTTTCTCAGCTATCTGCTGGACATTGTTTGTATTACTACTTTATTTTAAAACTAAATGTCTCTTAAATGTTTTATTTATTTCTTTTTTGTCATTAGACTCCATTGCATTTTTATGAGTCAGGTTATACCCCATTGTTTTTTCTCCCTTACCTACCAAAGCAGTATACCTTTTCTTTCCATTCCCATGAAACTTCATTACTTATATCATTAATTATGTTGTGTGAATAACCCCTTTTTAAAAACATAGTAGTTAACCTTTGTGACTCTTTCTCAGACAGGTTATAAATGTAACTCATTTTTGCAATTCTAACAAAACTGCCCTTTAATTAACTTCTTCTTACAATTCCAGTAGTGACAACTTTTGTAATAAAGGCAGGATTTGGGAAAAGTTGGTTTTCAATAAATAGTTTAAATAAAAAAATGTTACTGCCCGTTGAAATAGTAACATCCAAATAGTTAACTTCCTCCTTTGAGTGTGTATTTGTAAATTTTACAAAGGGAGTGCTAATGCATATGTTATCAGTAAATTGTCCTATCTCCACCTCTGGTGCCTTCCAAATTATAAATATATCATCAAGATATTGTAAATACAAATTCCAGCAAGTCCTATACTTTTCTCCCAACTTAACATAATGAGGTTAGCATAAATAGGAATGCAAGCTGCACCTATTACTGCTCATTCAATCTGTCTGTAAAATTCACCTTAAAAAAAATAAAGATGTTGTGTAATATTATTCCCATAGGTTCCAGCAAAGATCAGAGTCTCTTATTTTCTAAATGGCTGAATTCTAATAGTGCTTTACTTAATAGTTCCAAACCTAAATTGCATGGTATGCTGCTGAAAAGGGCCACCACTTCAATAGAAAGGAAACTGATTTTGTCATTGCAATGTTCCTGAGTAAGTTTCATCATAATTCTTATGCATCCTTTAATATGTGCTTATATTTTAGTAGAATGCCCTTAAGCATCGAGTCAATGAACACCACTAAAGGGTAGATTTTTGAACCCTGAGCTGATACAATCAATTGGTATGCAGGATTGATGATATTTTTGCGCACCTTGGATATAGCATATAATGTCAGTATAATCAGTTTTTTGTTCACTATGAAATTGTACCAGTAAGGTGTAATTAAACCCAGATTTTAAAGCTTCATCCACATATAGATCTATTTTTCTATGAACTATATTAATTTTATTCTTAGATACTAAAATGTATTTTTCTTTATCCTGTAACATTTCAAATATCTTACTTAAATAATCTATATGGTTCACCAAAATTATATTACCTCCTTTGTCTGGTTGCATTATTCTGATAGATTTATTCTGTGTCAGTGTGGAGAATGATATACATTCACTTTTAGCTGAAATAAATTGCTTCTGGTATCACTGGTACATGTATAAATAAAAATATTTTTTACATGCCTTTTCAAACACCGTCACTGTATTCTTTAAAGCACAATTAAATGAACTTATTTTCTTAAGCCTGCTTTCACCTTCTAGACATTCACCAGGATTCATGAAGCTGATTTTTTCCATGCAGGAACAGTATAGCCACTCCTGCACGGAAAATGGCTGCCGAGCGATTCAGAATAGTGCCATTTTCATGTGCACGAGCAGCCCTACACTTTTCTAGCACGGAAAACCATGTGGCATGCAAATCACCTCATTTGCTGATGAAAAACATGCAAATGAGGTGATTTAGAGATTCACCAAGCTGCCCAGACTCCGTGTTAGAACAGTGTTAGTGCAGAAATGTATTCGGTTAATAACCGAATACATTTCTGCAAATGACAAAACGGAGGTATGACAGCTCGTAAAAAAGCATGTATTATGTCCATTATTCATGCTGATGGCAAAATATAAGGCCATTGGCATGAAAAATTGTTTAATTTTTATGAAAATTAAACTTTTTTTTTTTTTGGCTGATCTCGGCCGTTTCAGCATACGGCAGCAGCACCCAAACACGATTGTGCCGAAAATAAAAAAAAATGGGAAAACTCAATTTTAAGGTAAATCTGCATTTTGCCATTATAGTCTATGGCATGAAGAACGTAAACAATACCAGGAAGCATTGGTTGTCAAGGGGAAAGGGTCCATTTTAGTGCAGTAACTACTGACCAACATGCTGGGGTATGCAAATGAGGGGAATTTTACTGAATCACAAAATATTCTAAGTCTGCACACTGCACCTAACCCTGTAGGTACTAGAACAAGATCGTGTAGGCAGCAACTAACACTAAAAGGGGGTATGTAATGCTGGCTGTAAGCACATTGGAGCTCAGTGGCCCATGTTTGCCCTTAGGCACAGCTAAGGAAGGGGGTGTGTTAGCACTGTTTACATTGCTTAAACAGGTGTCTGCGGTGTGCATCAGGTTTTAAACTACAAAAAAATAAATAAATAAACAGGAAACAGCAGCAGTGTTTACATTTGAGCACTGTAAATGTGCGGCATGCCTTGGGGCTTAAACTAGGAGGAAACTGGGAAGGGGAAAGAGCAGTAGGAAAGCAATCAAGGAGAAATAGCATAGTTGTCAGGTGGAATGTATCAAAATCAGCCAATTACACAGGTAACAGCCCAGAACACCACTATAAACTATGGAAACACCTGTCAGACTGTTTTTTCCCACAACCTATATACCACCGGTGTACACAGATGGGGGGGGGGGGGTTAACTGGTAAAACTAATTAAAAATGTTAGAGGCTGCTGCTGCTTTACTCTATCAATATGTGTTAGAGGCTGAGGGCGTTGAGGAGGAGAATGCTGACAACCGACCCACAGTCAGGAGGAGGAGGAGAAGAGTGTACCGACCCAGGATAACCTACCAGGGTCTACATGAGTTGGAGATAGTGGACATATGGTGGACAGGGACATTCTACAGCAAATCATTGAGCTGTGCCGGCCATGCCTCATACACAGAACTAACAGAGGGAAAGCCATGCCAGTGGATACCAAGGTATGTGTAGGCTTAACAATACTAGCCACAGGTACCTTTCAAAGACCAACTGGGGATATCATGGGGGTCTCACAGGCATCAGCATCCAGGGTACTCTACCAGGTCCTGGATGCCATGTCACCACATGCCAATGAGTACATATATTTTCCCAATACCCGTGAGGCATTGACCCGAAGTATGTGTGTCTTCCACCATACAGCATAATACCCTGAGGTAGTTGGTGTTATAGACTGCATGTACATCCACATCAAGGTACCACCCGGCGAGTGGGGTAGGGTCTGCATAAACCACAAGGGCTTCCCGTCCATCAAATGCCAGGTCGTGCGTGATCCCCAAGGCATTATCATGCAAGTATGTGCTGGCAGCCCCGGAAGCTATCACAACACCCACATCTGGCATTCCTCACAGCTGTATCAGGGGTTTGCCAGGGGGGAACCCCATATGGCCATCTAGTGGGGGATGCTGGCTATGCACTGGAGCCATGGCTAATGACACCCATCAGAAATGCACACACACCTGAACAAGAATGCCATAATGAGTAACATGCATAAACCAGGATCATTGTAGAGCATGTGTTTGGGATGCTCAAGTCACGGTTCTGCTGCCTTGACATATCCGGTGGAGCATTGCAGTACTCCCCAGCTACATGTGGACAAATGTTCATAGTATGTGTCATGCTACACAATATGATCCTGTGGAAACAGCTGCAGCAGGAACAGCATGGAGAGGGGCCACACAGCCCCCCACCATTGTCAAGGCCACCACAGGCACAGAGGGACTTGAAGGAGGAACTTCCTGAGCATGCCCCTGCAGGCAGATGGAGGCATACCCAATATGCCCTGTCCTTGTCAAAGAGGCAATGCATAGCACACACATTGACACTGTAGGGACCAGGGACTGATACCTCTCTCCAACTCGCACATATAGTAAAATGGATGCCAAACATGACACTACCTGTGTTTTACCATGTATAGGGAATGTACTACGTGCATCCAACCTAGTCAGCCCTCCAGCGCTATCCTCAACACTGGCCCAGCAACAAGCTAAGTCACTCTTCCTATCAATTAGTGAATGGAATAGTATGTTCTGATAGCTGTATGTATGGTATGGATGCAAGCATTCAAGGGAATTGAATGGCTGAATGGGATAGCAGCAGACAGTTGACAGCTATATGGGACAGCAGGAAATCCATAACAAATACTGGTGTCAGCATACTAAGCAGTACTACACAAGGTGACAACTCCCACCGCAGTACATGTGGTGGCCCAAATAACTGAGGGTGTCCATAGGTCACACGCATGGATGTCAATGAGGGTCACATACCCACCACCAGCCTCACCCAGCAGGACAGGTGTAGATGACCATAAAGAAAGGCCGGGCTAAGGCCTCCAAATGATGGCAATGGTGAACAGCCCCCCCCCCCTCCAGACCTACACAGACATACTACAACAGGTCTCGCAGTTGCATTTTAGTTCTGAAGGGTAAGAAGTCTGAAACTGAAATGTATGCCATTAAAATCTAACATGTGTACTCTACTGATATGCCTCCTTTCTGCATGATAGGTCACAATACAAGATGAAATGGAAGCCAGCAGAGTAAATGAAATACCAGTACAGCCACAGTCATTGCAAATGTTTAAAGTCTTCAGGTGTGCACCCCCCACAATCCCATGTAGAAATGCAGTAACATAAGTTTGGGGAATAATATCACTGGATCACAGATTCCCAGAGCTGTCCCAATCTACATGATAGATTGTTGCATGTGTACAATATGCAGGGGTCAGTGTGGTAAGTTTGTTGTGTGTTTAATATTGTCTGGAAGTGGTCAGCATGTAGGCCTGGACGGTTGTGTCTCAGTGGCCTAGGTACAGTTCTGTGGTTGACAGGGCCATGTTCCAACTGCACTGCCAACCACACTGCTTCTCAGCTACACCCATGTCAGCAATTGTACATACTCACTGTCCAGATGTCAATATCTGTCACCATCGAAAAGCTGGACATGTCATGAATAGGGCCCCATACATAGAAACAGTACACAGGTGGATGTACCCTACACAGAGTGCATATAAGATAACTGTCAACTGCACACAACTTTGGAATTATACATAGAGGTTAGCATCACATTAGTTGTCCCTCTAGTAAGGAATACTGGCAGTCTGGCCAATCAGTGGCAGACCACAAAAGGCACAGTTATAAAGCAATGACAGGTTGCCCATGTCCACACACAAGGCTGCATAAGGGGATTGTCCCAGGTATATATGTGATTCAGGTGCCAGTAGCTTTCATATCACATATGCACTCAGCTCACTCCACCATCATCCATAGGTTTATCACAGGTCATATCCTTGCTGTAGGGAATGAGTATAGTATGACCCCATCTCTTTATGGGAATACATACATGATGCTGCATGCTGAATAGGTGTCCCATGCAGGTGTTTCCCTAACTGTAAGCAGCAACCTGCCCACATCCAGACTCATGGATAAGTATGAACAGGAAGGACTGACAGGAACACCTCAACCACTTACCACTGTCATCCCAGGGTAATTCACTGGCTTGCAGCCTGGGAATGTATGAGTGACAGAATGCACTGGCCTGCTACAGATGGCCTGCACACTCTCAAATGGCCTACAGTTCTCTGGCAAAAGCCCATGCCTCACTCATAGTGCTAATGTACAGAATGTCGGGGGGGGGCCCTAACAAAAAATCTAACAGAGTAAACAGAAAACAAATGCAAGGCCATGCTGACAAATGCCAGTAGCATGCCTCCCCATGTCCTGCTGCAAGAACTGTGGACCAGGCCATAAATACTACTGGGATAAATGCCCAACTATAGGGATACCTCTGAGATATTGCTTTCATAATGTTAGGAAAAGGAGAGAATAACAGAGGGGGGTGTAGAAGCATGGGTGTCATGGAGTGTGTGAAGTCTGAAACTCTAATGTCTGCCTATACTACCCCCTGACTGCAAACCCATGTATTAATAGCCACAAAACTGCTTGTAAACCAAAATGTGAAGGTAAACTGACCAGATATATGAGTCCTGCCCCTGGATAACCTGGGTGTATCTGTACAGCTGAGAGGCATGGCCCCAGCAGGATATGGCCATTCTATTAAGTTGAGAAAAGCACAAGAAGGGGATCCCCAGCTAGCATAGTTCCAAGGTGCTGGACCACTTACACAGAACCAGCAGTCTGTTGTCTGTAGCAACCCCTCCACAACGGCAGGAGTATGCCAGAATGTGTAGTCTATGCCTCAGAATATTGGTCTCAGCTTCATTCATCTTGTATTTCCCTGGTAAATAACTGTGAGCAAAGAATGATATCTGTCAGGAGTTCATGACATGATACATAGGTTCATAGGTTCGTACTAGGCTATCTGCCCTAGGGCATTTATAAGCCTAGCCAGAGTGTGTGTGGCTTTACCACCCCTTAGGATAAGAATACTACGCCCATTTAGGGTTTAGTTTACTGTGCCTCTGTCTAGTAGTGACACAGAGATGACCCCCGGGGTAAACCTACGATCTCCCATCCACTCGTCAAGATTTCTCTTGAAGGGGGCGTGGCCAAGGATGAACAGGATAGCAGCAGATTTCTTCAGCTCCACCAATTTCATTACATTGACAGGAATTAATTACTTAAAAAATTAATTTTTGAAGTAATTTTCTTTCTAAATATGTTTGTTTTATATAGTTCTTGAACTATATCTAAAAAAGAAAGGAAATCTTAATAATATTCCTGTCAGAAATGACTTTGGAAATTTTCCTGTCAGTTTATCAGTCTGAAATGAGTTCCAGTAAGACAAATTCTCAAGACTCCAGCATCAAGAAAGAACTTCAGTCTCTGATAATTATAGTCCAGCAACTTACTGCTAAGATGGATAAAATGGATACTAAAATAGACACTTTCATAGAAAAAAACTACAAAACAAATAGACTTGTTACATATGGACCTGCAACAACAGAAGATCCAGATGACAGGCATAGAAGAAGCTGTGAATGACATGGAAAATAGAATACAAGAAGAGGAAATCATCATTGAGTTTCTGCTGAAACAAAATACACATTTACAAACAAAGCTGGATGACCTGGAAAATAGATCTAGGCGCAATAACATTAGGATTTTTGGACTGCCAGAAAATATTGAAGGTAACAATATTACTTCTTTTTTAACAACATGGCTC